>NC_056726.1:798478866-798481366 GCF_019279795.1 Protopterus annectens
TCCACTACTGTAGACCAGACCTGTACCCATAACTCCAAAACACCAGCTAGAGTCACAACTTTTCATATTATCTATAACTCTAGTAGCTAACTTGGTGGCTCCTGTTCATTCTCTAAGCTTAGTGGCTTCCCAGGATAAGGCTTAATGAAAGACATCTGCCTTTCTGTTGAATGTACTTGCTTTACAAATTTTCTGATGCTTGCTTCCCCAACTCTAATGCCAAGACTGTTTCCAGTACTACCCAGTCCTTCTTACTCCCCCGTAAGGCTGACTCAAAGAATTTATTCCATTCTTTAAGATGTGTCATTGTACCCTAGTTTACCAGTGCCTTGAAGGGGTCTTGCACTTTTGGCAGCTGCACCAAGGCTTGTTCTAAGATGTCCCATGTTCCTTTTAATTTCTGTCTTCCCACTGAATCATAAGTGTAGCTTCCTCAAACTTTACCAGTACCTGGGGAATGTAAGTTATTTATATTACCAAATATACAATTTCAATTTGAACCAGATAAATAAAACTAAGAAGAGCCGAAGGAGAAGTGTTTAGCACCAACAACTGTGTTTTTGTCTAATTTAAGAAATATCTCAATTAACTGCATCTGTCGTCCCAGCCATTGTAGAAAGACATTCCTGGTTCATTACAATTACTAGAGTTACTAGCTTACTACTTTTACTTTATAAGTCAGTTGTGTTTCCTGTTTTAGAATGCAATTCCATTTCTGTTTACACTCTGTCTGAGATTAACTTGCTGGAAAATGTACGTTATAAGTTTATGAAGATAATATCATTGTGCAGGGAGATGGACTACTGTTCAAGGTTAAAGTTTACAGCTTTTGGCACCGTAAAGTGTTAATTACTGATTGACAAGAGACAAACTCACTGTGTATGGGTTTTGAAGCTTTAGAATGCTCTCCCTCCCCACTCCACCTTAATAATGTGTGCTAAGCCTAACCCTACCTCTAACCCTAACAGTGCACCCTGCCATAGAACAAAACTTTCTGTAGTAGTACTAATACTACATCAAAAAAGACTGGATACTTACCATGTACCCATACATTTAATCTGTCCCCTTTCCAAACTCATAATCTGACCCTAACTCACAAACACTTGCACGTACACTAAATCTCCCCCTTTCTTAACCCTCCTCTAACCATAACCAACATATCTGCACATATACTAGTCCTATCCCCTTACCGAACTTAACTCTAACCCTAATACACACACACAAACACACTCCTATCCATACCACATACCCACTGACCTACAAAGCACAGTGACAATCAAGCCAATGTTTACACAATCCAACAATCGCACAAATCACACTGCACTACACTGTCGACCTAAGCAGCATTCGACAAAATGTAATTCAGCTATATGCTGCTTATGTGGAATCCTTCACTGCCAAATTCTATGCACATGTTGTATATTGCAGAGTAGACACATCTGCCACCCTCAGAAGTAAATACAATGTCAAGTTCAAAAATAAACCATTATGGTGGAACCTAAATATAAAATGCTCTATAATAAAAGAAAAAAACTCATTGTGTGCAAGAATAAGTCTAGCTCAAGATGCCAAAAACATTCTTGTTAAACACATTACGGAACTCTGGACCCTGATCAAAACAGCACAGCCTGATTTGAGATAAGAATAACCACAAAGCCTTCTTTAATTATGTTAAATATTCTCAGAAACAATGCCGAGCACTGTGCAGAGATAAAAGTACATGGTATCACATCTTCTGTTCCAGAGGACATAGCTAATCTACAAATAGACAAATTCAGCTCAAACTTTACCCCCTTCTCCCCTCCAGTATTCTCCAGTGACATACATACACCAACAACTGTCCCTTAATTCTCCCAAGAACAAGTTCTCATGGTGCTATCTAAGGCCAAGAATACTAAATCATTGAGGCCAGTTAACATACCTGGCTGCCTAATGTTTGGCCTGAAACTTGACTTGTCTAATCACCTACAGATACTATTCAATGTCAGCATCAAAACAGGCTTGTGCTGCATGAATGGAAGACAGCAGTACACATTCCTTTCCAGAAAGGTAAGGTTTCCATGAACTCAAAAAAAACACAAAAGTCAGCACAATTAGTCAGCAATATCAATACGTTTAATCAAAAATAGACAAAAAAGAAACAAACTGTTTCTTTTTTGTCTATTTTTGATTAAACTTATTGATATTGCTGACTAATTGTGCTGGCCTTTGTGTTTTTTTGAGCTGAGTGGAGTTTGGCCGTGCACGGATCCGTTACTGGCATGTCAGAGTGATTTTAAAAGTTTCAATGGGCCTGGGTAGTTATACACCCATAGGCCTGACCAGTCACATCTGTATGACTGTGTGAAGGATCATTATGGAATTAATAAGTAAGGATATCGTTAACCTACAGACTCTCGACTCAACCCAGTTCCAATTCATTAAATGCAGGTCCTGCCTACTTAATCTGGTTGACTTGTTCAAAAAAGTTGCTGATGCAATGGGCAAGTACAAAACAGTA